>NC_134236.1:210093297-210110797 GCF_965152275.1 Natator depressus
GTCAAGCTCTGTCAAAGAAAATAAGTCAACATCTTTTTGCTTTGAATACAATACCCCATTTGTAAGAGCTGCAGTGCTGAATCTCACCCAAAGGTCTTGCCTTTGAAGAACAAATTATACTGTTAAATGTGTAAAAAATACTCAGTATGTTTTGTTTGTTTATAGGCTGGTGCATTTGTTTTAGATCCTATGTGTGGATTAGGAACAATACTCTTGGAAGCTGCAAAAGAATGGCCTGTAAGTTCTACAGTCATAATAGGTAGGATGTTTCCAAGATAGCATTAAATTAATTTTATTTTATATTTGTAAAGCATTGTATTATAATTTACCAAAAGTATGTGTTCTTGTTGGAAAATCAGCCAAACTTTTTTGGAAAAGTTTGCAGAATTTTTAAACTGAGTTTTAGTTTAAAACTTCTCCAAGATGTACTTATACAAATCACTAACTCCTGTGCACCTGTTCTTGCAATTGTCTAAATTCATAAATAGAGATTCTCACCCCTGCTCTGGCCCTTTTGTGCTAGTTACAGGGGTCTCTGCAGCATAAAGGGGCTCTAAAAGCCCTGGATTCCGCCAGCAGATTATTCCCTCAGTGCAAGAACTGTAGGCTGTCATTCAGTGCTTACCCCAGAGTATGACAGGGATGATGTCACAGGGCAATGCACTGCAGGGTTCTGAGTAGTGCAGCTGCTCATAGGTATCTGGGGAAAGGCTGTTGTAGCTTAGCACCTAGGGCTATCTAAATTACTGCTCCCTAAAGCAGCCTGGAATTGCAAAGCTTAAAGCCACTTTTGCACCTCTTCTCTCTGGACTTTGAGTTATATTCTGCTATTGTAAGAGCTGCAGCACTGAATATCACCCAGAGGTTTTGCCTTTGAAGAACAACTTGTACTCTTAAATGTGTAAAAATATTCAGTAATATGTTTTATTCTGCATAATAAAACTTTTCTCCTTTTTCCCTCCAACAGAATGTACATTACTTGGGTGCTGATATAAATGAGTCACAGCTACAAGGTGCACACGAAAACATTAAGGCTGCAGGCTTGATGGATAAAATTGAGTTACTTAAAGCGTCTGTCATAGGTAATATTTGAGAATGACAAAGCATGTGTTAAGGATTCTAACCAGAGTTCTAGAACTATACAGAAAGTGTAGTTAATGCTGAGAGTCAAAGTATACTAAAACCTTGACTCTTTTCATACATGATTGGGTTGACGCTTTCCTTTATGTTCATGACCTGCTGTTTTTCTGTTCTCTTCCCCTTATATTTTGACAAGAAACTTAACAAAAGGATATTGTATATATTCATTTCCAGGGTTTGGCAAATCACTACCGTTACTCTGTATCTTATGTGAAATTCCCAGTCAAAAAAAGTCATTATTTAGGTAAAAGTTCTAATTAACTATCATAATACAAAGATAAATCCCCGTGATCTGCAGCTTGTAACTCAAATTTTTCTGCAATGATAACTTAAGCCAATTGATGAATCATTGTTTTTTGCAGTGGATACATTTAATGACCCTGGCCTTTTCCTGGAAAATGCTATTGGTCTGTTCTCAATTTATGGGCTGATTTTTAGGAGAAGATAATTGCTTTATGATTTGATACTTAATGTGGACAAGTTCTCCAAATCTGGACCTGAATTACCCACATATGAAAACTCATTACAGCAGTTAGCAAAAGATCTTCTCTATTTGACACCTTACCTTGTATTCAGATGAAGGAGAATGTATAGTACTCCTTTCCTTGTAATACCTGTTTCTTACCTGATTGGTTTTAGAGCCCCCACTGGACTTGACTTGGCTTAGGATACTTAAAATTAGAAGTATTCTGAACTCAGACCATACCCTTGTTGAAGAAGTAATTGATGCCTTGTGGTGGTATCTTAGTCATTGGTCAGAGTATATTAATTCCACAGTTTTTCAAAAGAATGCATAGCTGGCTATTTCGCTCATAGACAAAACAATTTACCATACATCTTGATCCAAGAATGTTCTGGGAAACAGCTATTCTCAGGAGACTAGCCTTTTCATATAGCTTCAGTAAAAGAAAATAATCACTTAGAGCTGGCATAGAAAATTCAGGCCTTTGGAGCAGCAATTCAAAGAAAGCAGCTCAAAATTAAATTGGTTACAGCCATGCCTGCCTGTAACCAGATTCTATATGAAAGATCTAATGCGTCACTTCCTTCAATTTAACATCTGCATTTGAGCAAATTATTCTTGTAAGTAAAGGGCCTGCAAGGTTAACCACATAACTCCCACTTTAAAACTCATTTGCAAACAGTTATTTACCTTGAGGAGCAGAACTAGTTTGCAAAAATGGAATTGTAGTGTTTCGTGTTCATTGACTCTAAGACATCCTGATCAGATGTTTTTACTTACAAATTAACACAGTTTTTCTGGCTGCCAGCTTTGCAGACTCAAGCTGGGTGTATTTTTTTTCTATCAGTAATAAACATTCTGCAAGCTAAATCATGCCCTCTTTTATACCATTGCCTTTAGTGGAATATGGGACTGAAGCTATGCTAATGGCACTGGTTTCTTTCTAGTAATGAAAGAGGATAAAGATGTCTGTGGGGTTTCTTGTGTTCTAGGTTTCTTAAGTCTTTTAGCAGATACCATAGGTGTCCCCTGTCACACATCTCTTGAGTGCCTCCTGTGCGGTGTTGGTGGATGAAATGTTTTATAACAGGGATTCTCAAACGGGGGGGTCAGGACCCCTGAGGGGGTCATGAGGTTATTATATGGGGGGGGGGGTCACGAGCAGTCAGCCTCCACCCCAAACCCTGCTTCGACTCCAGCATTTATAATAGTTTTAAATATAAAAAAGTGTTTTTAATTTATAGGGGGTGGTCACACTCAGAGGCTTGCTGTGTGAAAGGGGTCACCAATACAAAAGTCTGAGAACCAGTGTTTTATAACAATGCCGTAAGCTTGGAAGTGTGTAAGACCCTCAGGTACTTACAATACATTCTTCCAGGTTCATAGCAAACTCAACAGGTCTTAGCCTTAGTGAAGGAGGTGATCCTATGTCTACACTATGGATCTTATAGCAGCACAGCTGTATTATTGCAGCTGCACTGCTATAAGGTTTCCCATGTAGCCTCTCCTTGCCAGCAGGATAGCCCCTCCTGCCGACACGGCGCTGTCCACACCAGCACTTTTGTTAGTGAAACTTGTGTCTGTCACGGGGGTATTTTTTCACACCCCTGACTGACAAATGTTTTACCAAGAAAAGTGGTAGTGCAGACAAAGCCTAAGTTTTGTAAACCTGCTCCTTGATGGTCAATTTATATGTTCAGTGTACTATTATCCTGTGGCTTATCTCCCAGTTTGGATGCCCAATATGGGAAAACAGTTCTCCAGTCTAGTTCTTCTTAGACCACTTCTGTAGAAAGTTGTCACTGATAGTTTATCTGCAGAGGTTGGGGGGATCTATGCTGTCAGATGCAAAGCAGAGAAAAGTTTATCTAGTTACTGTAATTCTTTGTGGAGACTGACAACATGAATTGTATACTCCCTTTGCACCATGTCTACCTTTCAAGGTGTGTCCATGTGAATTCTGTTGGAGCTGAAAGGGACTGTGGTAGAGTTGAGTTCATGGCTCCTTATGAGGCAGCCCCAATAGCCATGGCTTTTCGGAAGGTTCTGAACCCTGTGCTGAGGATATGCGCTCCACACGAGTGAGAATCTTTGCTGTCAACATGCTTGAACCATGGTTGCTACTCAGTCACTGTTCTTTCTTAAGTTTAGCCAAATTTAAGAATCAAACTTCTGTTTTGCAGCATTGCCATTACCTTCAGAAAGTGTTGACGTTGTGATTTCGGACATTCCATTTGGGAAAAAGTTCAAGATAACAAAAGACACAAAGCTTCTACAAAATATTCTTCGAGAAATGGAAAGGTATGTATAATCTTTGAAACACTTTAGGGTATTTTTTAAACTCTATACTTGTTTGTCATCTTGAGCATAAAAAGCTCTACATTAAATGAACCCTCAATTCTGTGGTCTGGACCCAGAAAAGCTAATACATAAATATGTGTATGTTGCATACTATTATTCCTCACAAATCCACTTCTCCAGAGCATCACCTTGAGGTGCCGCATGTCTTGCCTTGCAATCTGTGGAAGCTTTGACATAAGTAAGAGCTGTCAAAGCATGTATGTTGTATGTTACGTCCTCGAGGCATCCGTGAACTGAAGGGTTACTCTTTCCACGAGTCAGTGTGGTGACAGAACCTTCACCCTTCCTACTGTTTTCAGGTAGAGGTTATTTTGAAAGCTGGATGAGTTTTCAGAGGTGGTCTGAGAAGCATGCAGCTGTCAAAGTTTAGACACTCATACCAGATGATTCTAAATGGTTTGTTTTTGTTGATACTAGAGGAGTCTTAAGATGCATTTGCAACAGTAGAATAGTAAAGACCTCTTTACCTGTTATCATAAATGTTGACAGGTTTCCATGCCCCCTTTCTGGTTTATGTCACACGCACTAGTCTCATTTTTAGAGATGTACACTGTTGGCTTGGTGACCATTTTAACATTTCTTTTATAGGGAACACTAGGACTGCTTGTATGGTTTTTTTTTTTTTTTTCACATTTAGAGCCATTTGAAAAGTTAGAGGAAAACTGAATTTTTTAAAGAAGAAATTAAGCTTTTTACACATTTTAAATAGTTTAGAAAATAAAGGAATAAAGTGTTAAGGCATAAATATGATAACCCCTTCTTAGATTTTTTTAATGCATTTTTTAAATAGACATTAAATGTTAACAGAACATGTTTTTGCAGAGAAAATGAAGGGGAAAGTAAACGACACAAAGTAAGAGAGACAGATGTTTCTTCTGTTCCTGTTTTAAAACTTTCTCTGCAGCCTCTCACTTTTTCTCTTTTTTTTCTGTAATAGCTGAAAGGCTTTTGCTTTTCTCAGTTCTACTGCCTCTCTCACTTTCTTGTTTAACCACTCACCTTTATTTCAAAAAATGCATACAAATATTAGGAACTAAACATGCTGTTTTAGAGAAAATAAAGGGTTTACTTTCATCTCTAAAAAGGCCTGTTATCATATTTGTCGTAATACTTTATTCCTCTGTTTACTAAACTTTAATTAAAATATATAAAAAGCCTTCTGAAAAAACTTTCCTCTGAGCTTGAAAATGGCTCTAAATGTGGGGGGGGGGAACCACACAAGCGGTCCTAATGGTCCCCATAAAAATAAATTTTTCAAAATGACCACCATGCCAAAAATATACATCTCCAAAAATGAGACTGGTGGGCAGGGCATAAACCAAAAAAGGGGAGTGTAGAAACTTCTCAGTTTCTATGGTGATAAAAGGTAAAGAGGTTTTTACTAGTCAGTTGTATTTGTGATCCATTGCCCTATTTATTGGTAGCCCTAATTTTGGGAAAGAGAGGGAATTTAAGTCTCACTACAGTTGGAAGTGTAATTAGACTATGGAATATAGTAATACACTTTTAGTGGAGGTTTGTTGTATTAGATCATGGGTTCTTAAAGTTTTGCAATCAGAACAAGTTTCAGGGGGTTGTGACCACCCTCCCTTATGTTATGGCTGTGTGGGAGGGGTCCTGGTACAGAAAAGGTTGAGCCATTGTATTCGATTTTCCTTTTTGTCAGACCAGACAGGTATTGATGTAATATCTGTTGTTTCTTTTTCAATTATCTACTCTAGTCTCTTGTTGGCCTTGCTTAGAGTTCTGGTCTTGCTTTCTCTCTTGGTGGATCTTCTTGGGCAAAGATATTTCCTTGAATATGGGAACAAGGAAAAAAAAATTGCTGGAGAAGTTTCACCAAGAGACTCAATGAGACCCTTTTATTCGATCTGCTGACTGTGAGCAGTCTTCAGATGGGGGCAGTTCCCCCCTGGGGTTCAAGCATTCCAGTGGCTCTTGTAACACTAGTTCCCAACAGGTAATTTGTATAACTTGATTTTAAACTGTGTAATTTGATGTCACCTTTCCTCAGATTAAAAAGCTTTAGGAATCAATAAAACAAACTGAGGACAATAACTTAGATCTCACTAAGACCATGACTACACTTCTGGTGTCATGAATCATACGTGTAGCTACACAATGCAGTGAAAAGCAGTCTGCGTCCACACTCACTATGGTGTGGAGCTACACAGCAGCAAAAGGCTCCAGCAGCACCCACTGCCGGAACCTTTCCCTGCAGCGAGGAGAGGCTCCAGCAGCTGGAAGCCTGTGAGACGCTACACTGCTAAAAATAGCAGAGTGGACGTGGGAGGCACTGCTTGGGCATGTAGAGAGCTCGTGTAGGGTGTATATTCTAGGGTTCAGTTATGGAGGTAACTACTCACCTAAACAGTGCTTCACCCTTTTACAATGTTGTTTATGCCCACGCTAACTGGGCATGCAGTGTCTGTACTCTACACACCACTGTAAGTGTAGACTACCCTAAGGAAAAGGTCAGTTTAAAAACTCCCTTATTCTGTCATAGGAGATACTACTTTTACATTGTAGTTTCAAGGCTCTGGAAAATCATTCCAAAGCAGAGGTGGGCAAACCACATCTGGCCCATGGGACCCTCCTGTCTGGCCCCTGAGCTCCTGGCCCGGGAGGCTCGCCCCCAGCCCCTCCCCAGCTGTTCCCCCTCCCCCGCTGTTCCCCCTCCCTTGCAGCCTCAGCTCACTGCACCGCTGATGCAATGCTCTGGGCAGCCAGGCAATGCAGTTGCAGAGCCGCGGTCTGACTTGGTGCTCTCGAGGGCGTGGCTATAGCACCGCCAGCCACCGGTGCTCCAGGAAGCGTGGTAAGGGAGCCGGGGGGTGGGGGTTGGATAGAGGGCAGGGGAGTTGTGGGGGGGGGGCAGGGGTGTGGATAGGGATTGGGGCGGTCAGAGGGTTGGGAACAGGGGGGTTGGATGGGTCAGGGGTCTTGCGGGGGCAGTCCAGAAGGAGAGGAGGGGTTGGATGGGGCGGTGGGGGTCCGGGGGCGGTCAGGGGACAGGGAGCAGAGGGTGGTGGATGGGGCAGGAGTCTTGGGGGAGCTGTCGGGGGCAAGAAGCAGGGGGGTCAGATAGGGGTCGGGCTACGCCTGGCTGTTTGGGGAGGCACAGCCTCCCCTAACCGGCCCTCCATACAATTTTGGAAACCCGATGTGGTCCTCAAGCCAAAAAGTTTCCCCACCCCTGGTCCAAAGCCTCCAGCTTCCATCAGTTAGGTCTGGAAAAGGTGTCTGAGTGAGATCATCATTTCAGTTTCAGAAGAAATGTCATCAGTACAGCTGGACCCACCTTTATCTATAGCAAATGGTTTTCATTTCCCCAAGTCAGAAGTATTACTGAGGCAAGAACGGTCCAGCTTCTCCATTTAGGGAAAAATTTAGAGTGGAGCTACAACAGTTTGCAAAAGGTTTTTACTGATTATTATGAAAAAAGAAACCTAAGCATGTACTTAAGCATTTCACGGAAGTAGGGCGATAGTAGCTAAAATCCCAGTGTCTCTGGGATCCTTGATGGGTGACCGATACTGACTTACTCTTTGTAAAGGAGGGTCATAGCTCTGATTTTGATTGTGGGTGCCTAGATACTAGAGTAATAGGGGCATGAGGAGTCCATAGATCTAATGCACAGCCTAGCGACCATGCACAACTAACTGTTTGTTTTTAAACTGTCAGAGTGCTTCATGTTGGAGGGACAGTTGTCTTACTTGTGAGTCAAGATCTCCACAAGCACATGGGTGGCTGTATTAGCAATAGTGTTGAAAATGACACATCTTTGAACACCACCCCTGGCAACAAGAATGGAGCTGCCGTGGTGAAAGACTTGAATCCCGAAGAGAAAAATCAGAGTCCAAGAAGTATTTCCTCTTCAATTAAAGGTGTAGAGACTGAACACTTCAACAATAAAACTACATGCTTTGGGTCTTTGGCAGCAGTAGAATCCTATGGAGTTAGCCTTGGGAAAACAGATGCTTTCATATACAAATATAGGAAGATACTTGCTGCTGGAATGCAGTAGCATTCTGAAAGTGAACATGGATCTTATTTGAAAGTATGGTCCTAATTTGGGGCCATATAGTGCCACTGGTAACCAAATGTATTTCAACAGTTTTACAGCATTCCTCTCTCCCCCCCCCCCCCCCCCATCTAATGCTTTCTTTGCTAAAGAATTCAGTAGTCACATGATGGCAGAGACAATCCTCCAACAACGTTAAGTTGGCCACAATAAAATACTGAAATGAGGCCAAATCCTGAGATCCTTACTCAAGCAAAGCATCCATTTACTTAAGGAGTAAAAACCAAGCAAAGGCCTCATGGTTTGGTCCACACTCTTCTAGGAGTGATTTGCATAGGATTTAACTTGCTGCCACTGCGGTGGAACTGTGTAGGTTTGCTTTCCTAAACATTTACCTAGTCAGAATAGGAAACAGATGCACTCTGTCAGATCTGTTGATTGTATATTGATTAGTAATATAATTTAGTTTCCCCAATTAGCACTGGAATTTGATAGGTTATTGTACCAAGATAAGGCAAAGTATTATCAGAACTCCTGTTCAGTTGGGAGCCTGAACGTACATGGTTGCAACACTCACACTTAGGAAATCACATTGTATTTATAATAATTTTATAAATACAGTTAGCAAAGTCACAAACACTCTAAACCCTGCAAGGCAGGTAGAGATAGCACAGAATGTGCTGAGCATCCAGATACTTACACCATCCCTTGCAAAACAACCTGCAGTGTTAGTTATCTTCCCCATCAGTCATCATCTTGGCATCTCTCAAGGCATACAAGATGGGATACAACTTTTATAATGTGTTACACTTATGCCACCATGCACAATGCAATACTCAGGAAAGGTTTCAGTCCCTTTTCCTTATTTGTAGTTCCTCACCCTAATGCTGGGATGCCCTTCTCCCATAGATTATTAATCCTTTTACCTCAATTTTATTAGCATATAGTTCAGTCAGTTACCATGGCATTCTTGTTGTCAGACAGCTGCTGATGTCCCTAGCTTAAAATATCTCAAGATGCAATAAACTAGCATCTTGTGGTTACTTGTCAACAGTTTAGTTTTTACAGCATTTTATTGTTTAAAATTGTTATCTAGGGTTACTTTTGGCTAATTACCTTATGCCTTAATTTAGCTAAACTATTGTCTTACCGGCCTTGTAGGCTCATTGCATTATTGCCTTAATTTACACCTAAGCCTCACCTAGTAAATATCTATACCTGTAGGCTTCAGCACTAAGGGGGATTGGAAGTCTTTACTGAAGTGTCTCTTATGAATCGATTTTTTTTTGTAGCAATTACTTAAACAAAAATGTGATGTAAAACTACTAAAACCCATTTCTATTTTACTTTAGGTATATACAACCTTTTAATGTTAGAATAAATCTAAATATCTAGTGTTCTGTTGGTATGAGATCAGCACAGTGCTACTCATGTTCTTTTGAGTAGCTGTTGCAGTTTGTTTTATTGACATTAAACAGCTCAAGGTTTAATTTATTGCTCACCAATCTGGAGTTAGAGGGTATCGCTCACTTTAGCTGTTAAGGGTTAGGTCTGAGCACTCAGCAATTATCAGCTCAAAGGTATCACTCCCTGGCTACTGGTTATAGCTCAGCACTCCGGTCTTAGGGGTTTTCTCTCACCACTAAACGTTTTGGGGTTATTGCTCAGCAGTGTGGGGTTCAGGGTTATCTCTCCCTGGTTGTGTAGGCAGTTATGGGTCAGTGCTGAGTGTTCAACCATTATTGGTTTGCGTTATTGCTCATTGAAAAGGGGCTGGGCATGGGGTTACCACTCAACATTCAGTGGTTAGGGGTTGCAGGGTAAGGTTGATCACTCTGCTGTTATCAGTGCTGGATTGTCACTCAGTGCTCAGCATTAGGGGCTGAGGGTTGATGTTCACTGCTCAGCCAGTAGGGGTTATGGGTCAGGGCTGAGAGCTCACCAGTTAAGGATTCAGTATTTTTTCTCACTGAACAGTGTTGGGGGTTAAGAGTCAGCAATAAGCACTCATCATTTAGGAGTTAGTGGTAAATGCTCAATGTTCAGGGGCTAGAGGTTATTGCTCACAGTTGAGTGGGTGAGGGTTCATGGTGAAGGTTTAGCTACAACCTCCAGCATTCCTGGCAAGGCCTGGGAGAGCCCTACTCCTAAAACAGACAAGGAGTTCTGTTAGGAAATTAAAAATGGCCAATCTGGGTCCAACACATCACTTCCCACATGCCAACCCCAAAGGCTCAATGCTATGGGCTTGGCATAGGACTGACGTTGAGAACAAGAGTACACAGCAGGGATAGGAGTTGAAGTCACACTGCCCCGGTGAAAGGTGTTACCGAAGATGCTGCTGTTGGGAGGGTACCACAGCCTGGGTCATGAAGGAGAAAGGACACAGGGTAGATAGCCAAAGCAAAAGATTCCCACCCACTCCTGCTCCAGGAGTCAAATCTGAATATCAGGCCTCAGGGCATAGCACCTCTGCAGCAGCATCTGGACCCTTATACAAAGAAATCCATTCTCATCTTCCTAGGCTGTGGCCTACTCGCAGGAGCCAAGGAAATTGCCCTACCAGTCATCGTAATACCAGTGGAGGAAGACCTTAAAGAGGAAGCTTGGGGTCATGGGTGGGCAGCTAACCTAGGGAGAGCGCTGCTGCTGGCCTCTCGGCATGGATCCCTACATGGACGTCACACTTCAGAAGCAAAGGGGCAGCTTTGCTGAGCAAAGCCACTCACACCTGCCTCTCCATCCTGTCCATTTCCCACCAGTGAGCTGGTACAGGCCTTACATGCTTGCCCACTTTGGTGTGGGGGAGGGTAAGTAGCCCTAGACCCTCAAAGGTAATACCTCACTGGGAGTCACCTTCAGACATCTTTCCCCGCCTCTGGGAGATGGACCAGAGATGCCCATGTAGGGCCCAAGTGTAATAAGGCACATAAGGGTCCCAGCCTGGCTACATAGGACAGAGAAGGTGGTGCAGCTAGTGACCGCTACATCTCTACTGCCACCTGCTCCTTGACCAACTCACACTATCTTAACAGCTGGGAGAAACAGACCTGCATGCTAAGTGGACAGACCTACACAGGGTCACGCATGGCTCCCGGGCCAGAGACTGCCTCTCCCAGCAGGGAGTGCTAGTCCCCAGCAGCCTTTCCCCTCAGTCATGGAAGGCAAGTATGACCAGTGTACACCTCCAGCCTGACTGAGCACCCTACTGTGCCATGGTCACAGGTGGGATGCTAGGAAGCAGGCACATGTGCCTGTCCATTAGAGGTGCCAGGTCTCTACTACCTCCCCCTGCAAGGGCCTGCACACTGGGACCTACTCCCTGAAAATGGCCTCTTGCTGCTCTGCTCTGGCCACCAAGCACTTAATACATAACTTCAGGGAAGCAGGCAGCTCCTGTCAGCTCTAGATTAGAGACGGCAGCAAGTCACTTTCCTCCATCCCAGTAAAGCTGTACACAGTATGACCCATCTATGCACAGAGAACCATTTACACCAGGTCTGCATCCCCACGGGTTTGTACTCCTGCCCATGTCCTGTGAAGGGAAACAGTAGGAGGACAGGTTTCAGAGTAGCAGCCGTGTTGGTCTGTATCCGCAAAAAGAAAAGGAGGACTTGTGGCACCTTAGCGACTAACAAATTTATTTGAGCATAAACTTTTGTGAGCTACAGCTCACTTCATCGGATGCATTCAGTGGAAAATACAGTGGGGAGATTTATATACACAGAGAACATGAAACAATGGGTGTTACCATACACATTGTAACAAGAGTGATCAGGTAAGGTGAGCTATTACCAGCAGGAGAGCGGGGGGGTGGGGGTGGGGGAACCTTTTGTAGTGATAATCAAGGTGGGCCATTTCCAGTAGTTGACAAGAACGTCTGAGGAACAGTGGGGCTCTGTCAGTCTGTTTTTTCACTTCACCAGGTGGGTATTGTAGTTTCAAGAATGCTTGATAGAGATCTTGTAGGTGTTTGTCTCTGTCTGAGGGGTTGGAGCAAATGCGGTTGTATCGTAGAGCTTGGCTGTAGACAATGGATCGTGTGGATGAAAGCTGGAGGCATGTAGGTAGACATAGTGGTCAGTAGGTTTCTGGTATAGGGTGGTGTTTATGTGACCATAGCTTATTAGCACCATAGTGTCCAGGAAGTGGATCTCTTGTGTGGACTATCAAGCGTTCTTACAACTACAATACCCACCTGCTGAAGTGAAGAAACAGATTGACAGAGCCAGAAGTTACCTACTACAGGACAGGCCCAACAAAGAAAATAACAGAACGCCACTAGCCATCATCTTCAGCCCCCAACTAAAACCTCTCCAACGCATCATCAAGGATCTACAACCTATCCTGAAAAATGATCCCTCACTCTCACAGATCTTGGGAGACAGGGCAGTGGTTGCTTACAGACAGCCCCCCAACCTTAAGCAAATACTCACCAGCACCCACACAACAGAACCACTGACCCAGGAACCTATCCTTGCAACAAAGCCGTTGCCAACTGTGTCCACATATCTATTCAGGGGACACCATCATAGGGCCTAATCACATCAGCCACACTATCAGAGGCTCGTTCACCTGCCTCTGATAGTGTGATATATGCCATCATTTGCCAGCCCCTCTGCCATGTACATTAGCCAAACTGGACAGTCTCTACGTAAAAGAATAAATGGACACAAATCAGACATCAAGAATTATAACATTCAAAAACCAGTCGGAGAACACTTCAATCTCTTTGGTCACTCGATTACAGACCTAAAAGTGGCAATTCTTCAACAAAAAAAACTTCAAAAACAGACTCCAACAAGAGACTGCTGAATTGGAATTAATTTGCAAAATGGATACAATTAACTTAGGCTTGAATAAAGACTGGGAGTGGATGTGTCATTACACAAAGTAAAACTATTTCCCCATGTTTAATTCCCCCCCCCCCCCCCCCCCCGCTGTTCCTCAGACATTCTTGTCAACTGCTGGAAATGGCCCACCTTGATTATCACTACAAAAGGTTCCCCCCCCCTCCCACTGGTAATAGCTCACCTTACCTGATCACTCTCATTACAGCGTGTATGGTAACACCCATTGTTTCATGTTCTCTGTGTATATAAATCTCCCCACTGTATTTTCCACTGAATGGATCCGATGAAGTGAGCTGTAGCTCACGAAAGCTTATGCTCAAATAAATTTGTTAGTCTCTAAGGTGCCACATGTCCTCCTTTTCTTAGTAGGAGGACAGGCATGGAGAGTTGGCCAAAACGTTAGAGACGAGACAGAGGAGGAAGAAAGAAAATAAACACAACATGTGGACACTTCCCAGGATCCAGCTCTCCAGCAGGGAAGACATTACTGTGTGTCCTGTTGCACAACAGTCCTTGTCATAGGGAAGTTATCTTCCTGTACAGCTACAGCTCATCAGGGGTCTTTTCTTAGAAACCCAGACTGGAACAGGACTCGCTGCCTCCCAAGCACCCCTTTGTGGCCTGGGGTGGGTCTGCAGAGCCCAGCCTCATTTTCTCTTTCTGCTCCAGGCCCTTTAAAAAGTAAGACCATCACAGCATTCCCTGTCTGGGGTCCATGTCAATAAAACCTTCACCTCAGTTCCAAGCTGAGCACAGCCCCTCATCCCTGAGCGTCTGCTTTTCCGACAGAGTTCAAACACTCCTCTTTCCTGGAGTCAAGGGTCCCCAGCCCTCATTCCCAGAGTTGTGTTCAGTTTACCCTCTCTCTCCTTGTATCTGGAGCTTGCCTTCCCTGAGATGGGTTCGTTCCTTTTCCACCGACAGGAGCCATTCTTGCTCCTTGCAGTACACACCTGCAGCTACTTCCTTACCCCAGCTACAGCGTCTCAGCCATCTGGCCTGCCTGGCCCTTCCAGCCCCACTGAGCTGAAGTTCGGCTCCTTTCCTTAGGGACTACCCCAGGAACCTGTTCCTCATCTCCCGAGTTCTGGCCTGAGTTAATCACAGGACCTCCTGGGTTCTTATTCATCCTCCCAACCTGAGGAGGAAAGCTAAACTTGTTTCATGTGAAGCTTAACTGTTCTAGCTGCGGACCTCATCCTACAGGTGGTGACAGCACTTGTATGTATAAGAATCTGAAAGGCTGAACCTTCCAGTAGTATAAAAACAATGCTGTTGGACAGACAGTAAATGTACTGCAGACAAGACCAGCTCCAGTCATCTTCCCGGATAAAAATGTTTAGCCTTGTCTTAGCAAAAAATACTTTGTATAGTTACACAATTTTTAGCCAACTTTTTTAATTCAAAGAATATTTAAATTAAAAGCCACAGATTGGCTGCACATTAAATATAGGGCAATTACTGTTTGAAATGTATCAACATGAGAGATTTTTGGTTATTGCTTGAAATATGAAATAAGTTCAATAAGAAAGGTATTTTATAAGAAATTTATTAATAATGTGGAGCTTCCCTGGAAGTTGTTATTGGGGAAAAGAATAATTACTAATAAAATTCAATCTCTTCACTTTAATTTCAAGTCTTACCACATTATTATCCTAATTCATAAGGATTTTTCGTTGCTTGTTTACATATTTACTATGAAATAAGTGATTTTTATGTCCTTACATAGTATTTGTAAGCCTTGCCATTGGGATAAGGCTACTGAACTAAAAAGGTAAACAGGGTGAGGCAGTGAAATAGTTGTCTACTCCATAAAGTCTCCATTGCACATACCATGTATTAGAAAATGGTTATAGGGAAAAATCCTGTGCCTGTTTCCTCATCTGTAATGTGGGGATGACAATATTCCTTTGAATTTGTGAAGAGCCTTGCTTAGGAGCTAATCAAGCAATTCTGATGATGTTAACACACCACTCCAGCTCTCACACAGATGCCCTGGAAGGCTATTTGTCATGGTGCAGTTAGAAGCTTCAAATACGAAATTAATATTTACTGGAAAACTTGTTTGTAGTGCAGACTTTCTGTTCAGTGATTCCAAAAAGCTCTGATCTATAGACAGAAATCTGTTCTTTTGTCTACTGGACCAGTAAAGGGTTTGGCCCTGGTCCTGCAAATACTGTGCACAGTGCTCTATGCACACATGCAATGGGTGTTTCTGGACCCAGGACTGTCCCCAGACCCTGGGACACATGCAGAGAACAGCCTTAAAGCCAGATGGTCACATGGTAGCGTTACCAGGGAACTGCTGGGGCGACACTCCGGGGAGCGACTCTGTCCCTCTGGCTGGAGCCTGCAAAACCCCAAATAACCTGAAACCACCGCTGGAAAGAACCAGGCGGGCATAAGGTACGGCAAGGTGGGGACTACAACTCCCGTGATGCAATGGGGGGAAGGAGACAGCAACTTTCATGACGCATTGCGCCTCGCCGCTCGAACTGCCATGAGATATCGGGCCCTGCGCGGCGCCACACCTTAATCTGTTCTTCTCACGTAACCGTCACGGTGCAATAAGCAGCATCAGGGCGGCGCCGCCTGCTCCTCGACCTTGGTTAATTGCGGCACTCCCAAGTCGCAGCCTCTCACGGTGACTTCAATTCCTCGTCTAATGACCGGAAGTGAAGTTGACCTGGTAGGTGCTCTAATAACGTCCCACTGGGAACAGTGACCGGAAGTTGCCCGGCAAGAGCACTAACAGTGTCCCACTGGGAACAGTGACCGGAAGTTGCCGGCAAGCGCTCTAATAGTGTCCCACTAGGAACAGTGACCGGAAGTTGCCGGCAAGCGCTCTAATAGTGTCCCACTGGGAACAGTGACCGGAAGTTGCCGGCAAGCGCTCTAATAGTGTCCCACTGGGAACAGTGACCGGAAGTTGCCGGCAACCTCTCTAATAGTGTCCCACTGGGAACAGTGACCGGAAGTTGCCGGCAAGCGCTCCAATAGTGTGTGTCCCATTGGGAACAGTGACCGGAAGTTGCCGGCAACCTCTCTAATAGTGTCCCACTGGGAACAGTGACCGGAAGTTGCCGGCAAGCGCTCCAATAGTGTGTGTCCCATTGGGAACAGTGACCGGAAGTTGCCGGCAACCTCTCTAATAGTGTCCCACTGGGAACAGTGACCGGAAGTTGCAGGCAAGCGCTCTAATACTGTCCCACTGGGAACAGTGACCGGAAGTTGCCGGCAAGTGCTCTAATAGTGTGTGTCCCATTGGGAACAGTGACTGGAAGTTTGTTTGCCTCGGTAAGTGCTCAACTTGACCTGGTTCTGCGACTGGGGGAACTGGTGGAGACGGGGGTGGAAGCGGGTGGAGATGGATGGGATTAAGAATGGGGGCTCCTGGCGAGGACTGACAGTGGATTGGGGTGCAGGAGGTCCGGGGCGTTGGGTGCCTGGGGTGTCCGGCAGCAAGCTGGAGCCACAACTCCCTGGTGCACTGGGCAGAGCAGGGACATCACAGACATCTACCGTGGGGCCGCAACGGCTGACGGGAGATGACAGGTTTCAGAGTAGCAGCCGTGTTAGTCTGTAGTCACAAAAAGAAAAAGAGTACTTGTCGCACCTTAAAGACTAACCAATTTATTTGAGCATAAGCTGTGAGCTGTAGCTCACGAAAGCTTATGCTCAAATAAATTGGTTAGTCTCTAAGGTGCCACAAGTACTCCTTTTCTTTTGATGGGCGATGGAGGCAGTGGACATTGCACTATATCTCCCACAATGCACTGCTCAGCTCCGTTTGTAGCGGGGGAATGTGGCGCTTCCTAGCGGAGCCATACAACAGCCGTCGATGCCGAGAGATACGCACGCATGTAACATGTAGCACACACGCAGGCACACGTGTATAGCCTGCACCATGTACACACGCACAGTAGAACGATTTGCACCTGTGTATAGTGTGCATTATAACCCCAAGAGAAAAAACCACACGTGTGTAGCATGCAACACACAGTATCAAGCTATGCATACGTCTAGCATGCACCACACATGTGATACAGCAATATACATGTGCATAGCATGCAACACACACAGACACACAGAGTACAGAGCTATGCATGCTTGTATAGCATGGACCAGATGCACGCTTTGAGGAATATAGCCATTGTGGGGTGTGATGCCTGTGGACAGCGAGATTGTTGGCTCAGACTGTGTAGATGGTGGCAGGTTTTGAAGGTAAATGTTTAAGTCTACATTCCTTAGGGACTAATAGCACAAAAGGCCATGTGCTGATACTGTTAAGCTGGCAGGCTGTTACATTCTGAACCAACTAGTGCTTTTTTTCATAGTTAATTTTTAGGGCCCAGGGCCTGGTTTGTTGTATTCATCAAGCCTGGAGGTTATGCTGCAAATCAGAGTGTTGTGAAAGGAGGAAAGGAACAGAGTACCTCCCAGTGCTGTGGGTTAGCTGTTGTGCTGCAGTATTTCTGAAGACTCATGGCTTCTTGTTTCACAAATAGTGGAAGAGTGTGGAAAGTCCAGTTACCATTGAAGTTTATGTTTATGCTGAATTGCATAGTTCCTAATGAAATATCTGCTTTGATTTACTGACAAAAAACTTCATTAACGCAGAGTTACTGTTGCCTGGAGGTAGCTTGTCCCTTTCCAGAA